>NC_056725.1:1547051707-1547064207 GCF_019279795.1 Protopterus annectens | reverse complement strand
AGCAATTTGTGTTGTGTTTGGGTGTTTTTCTTTTTGTGTGTGTGTGTTCGATGTTTGGGGGTTTCGACATTTTCGTGTCGATTATTACGCTGTCGACAGTTTCAGTTTTCGACAGTGTGATATAGACGTCTTACTTCAGCTACCCTAGCATACTCCCTACTTTTTTCTCAAATTCCACCCATTTACCACAATTGTCCAACAGTTTATATCTTCCCACACCTGGCAACATCCTATCACACCCTCCCCCCAACTGTTACCCACACATCTAACATCCTTTCATTAACAACTCCAACAATTCCACATTCAAGTATCGGATTTTCTAACACAAAATCAGACTTTGTATGATTTCTCTGTCACTCCTAACTTTATCAGATTATCCAGTAATCAGAAAAGGATTGCCAAACTACCACCACAAATATGACCTGCTCATTAGGCCAAGCCTCTAAAACCAATAACCTGTGCCTTTATAACATTAACCTCAGAAGCATTAGAAATAAACTCCTAAAGGTTAATGCACATATTGCACTCCACTGCCCTGATGTGGTTAAAACAACTTATAAAAGATGAGGAGATCTTAGCACCAGGGTATAACTTGCTTAGATTAGATTAGACAGAAAAAACAGGTGGTGTGGCAATAATCTGTGTTAACATTATGCAACTATCCCATTCTACTTATAGCCCCCCAGATATTGAAAAAGCAAAGATTCTTGTATCCTCACTTAAACTTCATAGCTATTAGACCTTATGTATTATTGCTACCTACATACCTCCAGGTAACAAAATGGGTAACATGGAGGAAATCCTCTCATGGGCTTCAGCAAATGTCAGATAAGCAGTTATAATACTAGGGGACTTTAATATAGAGTAGCAAACTATAACTTATGAGTCCAACAATAATATAATCAATTTATATGCCTTCACTCAAACTATATCCACTCCTACTAGATACAATAAAAACAGTAATAAGAGCTCCACCATTGACTGGATACTGACAAATTCCACAAGCAATATTCTAACTTCTGACTCCCTCCCTGATTCCTTAAGCAATCACCTCCCTAGTTTTGCAATTAAACAACTAAACTCCCTGTGAAACACCACTGCTATAATATAGTATATAAACTCACATCTTTCCATAAAGACACATTCCTGGTCAACTTAAGATGCGTTAACTGGAGACATGTTAATTCTATCCCTTTAAATTATGCTGCCACATACTTTAATGGCATATTTCTCTCCATCCTAAATGAGCATGTCTCACTAAGAAGCAAAATAGTTAAAGTAAACCCTGCACCCTTGTGAACTAGAAAAAAATGCTAATGAACGAAAAAGAGAAAGCTTGGAATACTTGGAAACAAATTAACAGTCCACAACAAACACAAACAATCCAAGCTCTGAAATACAGTTAAACACATGAACAAACTTGACAAAAAAAACAAGCTATACAAACTCCTAATGCACTAAGTAAAAGAACCCCAAATGTTTCTGGTCATCCATCAACAAACTTATATATATCCTGGGCACGCAACCTAACCAACCCCTTCCACTAACTGCACTAATGACAGTACTGTCAGACAATTTAATACATATTTTATAAATATAGCAACTTCCCTTTTATACAGCTGAGACACTGTAATTCCACCCCCCCCCCCAGAATCAATAAATAATCCCAGCACATTTGATTATGAACCCATCTCCACATCCACCATTAGGAAATACCTTCACAAACTACAGCCATCTATACTTGCTCCTAACAGCCTTCCCACAGAGCATATTAAACTTGCAGCAGACACCTCAGGTTACCCAATCTCCTTACTAATAAACCACACCATTACTGAATGTTATGTCCATAAAATTAAAAAAAACTCATATCCTACCCCTAGACAAATGGTGATGGGGTGTGCTGGACAGGATACAAGGCATGAATATAAGCAAAATAGAAAAGGGTATACCAAACTGGGGATAGGGTGAGGCACAAAGAGCATGAAGATCATTTCCTTAGACCAAAGGGACACTACTATGATCCATCAACAGCAGATGGATCAAGGCTGCTGGCATTAAAGGCCACTATGTCACCTGGTGGCTCAAGGGTTAGGGATGACTTTATGAGGGAATCTAGTATCTGCTTCAAGAGGCTTTCCATTTGGGCCATGTGCCTGCCAAAACCTTTCTCAACCACATCCTCCATCATCTGCTAAAGCTGTGACTAGACCACTGCAGAAAATGCAGCCAGGCTACCGATGATGAGAGGTGGGTTTAGATCACCCTCTGGTGAGGCACTTCTGATCCCATTAACACCCCCAAATACAACATTTGTAGATCCAGGCTCTGGCTGAGGCAACTGCTGGCCACTCAATTGTCTGGACCTGCAGTGAAAAGACACAGTGGAAGGTGGCTATAAGTGAGCTAGTCCAACCAATGGAACGTATACTTACAAAAAAGTAAACATGTGTGAGTACAACTAACCTGTCCTGTAGTTTCTCCTGCTTCCTGGGATTACTAACATTGTTCATATCATATTCTACTCATTCTGAAAGAGAAAGAGTCACATTAGTGAACTGGGACTGGTGGAAAGTAAGGAGGCAGAACAACAGTTGCAACGTAACTATGTTACAGGGTGCATACCCCTGCATATATGTTAACAGACTAATGCATATATACACATACATATCTATGAGTTTTTCTAATCATTGAACAAATAGCTTTAGGTAGGATGATAAAAAACGATGAATCCTCGGCTTGGACACACTGAGTTTATTCCAAACACAAATATGACAGTACGTTAAGCGCTTTCATCTGAGACCAGACTTCTTCAGAACGTACTACTAAGTTCTCTAATTGTTTAAATAGAAGTCATCTGACACAAATTTGGCGCCAAAAACAAGTATGCCTTGCGGAATTCATCAATAACAAACAAGTTAGATTGATGAAACCCGATAAGGGGGGAGGCATTGTTATGTTCAACACAGTGGACTACATTAGGGAGATTCAGCATATATTATACAACTCAGGCAACTATGAAAAAATTTCACTCAATGAAATCAATATAGGACACAAGAGAGTGGACTTGATATTGGAGGAATATTTGCTTGATAAAAGGATCACCAGTGAGATATATGAGTTTATGAAAGTTGAACATCCGGTACTGGCCACCATTGTGGGTATTCCTAAGGTGCACAAAAATGTAGAACATCCACCGTTTAGGCCTATTATTTCTGGTAGTAGGTCTAAAACATTTCCCTTAGGTAAAGTTATTGACACATGGGTTAAACCAGTATATGAGATTACCTCACATCTCATTAAGGACTCCTGGACATTTCTATCACAATTAACCCCACAGATATGGAACAAGGAATTAATATTTTTAACCATCGATGTGATAGATTTATTTTCTTGCATCCCCAAGGAAGTGGGATTAGAGTATTTTTCCAATAGTTTGCGAAAAAAGACAAATATGAGTTGGGATAGAGTCAGTCTTATTACGGAAATGATGGGGGTTATACTTGAGAATAACTACATCCGGTTTGAAGGAGAGATGTTTAAGCAAACCAGAGGTGTTGCCATGGGGGCATCTTGTGCCCCAATTTTTGCCAACATGGTAATGTTGGAGTGGGAATCTGAATATATTTTTAAATCTGAATTTTACCAGTATATTCGGTACTATACCAGATTCCTAGACGATTTGTTTATTTTATGGGAAGGTCCATTGGTGGAAATAGACAAATTCATAAATTATATTAATAACACAACAGAATTTTTGAGATTTACCCATGTTGCAAATAAGGAAGGAATAGCATATCTAGACACATACATTTGCCATGGGGACACTGGTTTCAAGTCATGCATTTATAGAAAGGACACGTTCTCTAATGACTATTTGTCCTACTCTAGCAACCATCCTAAGCATGTATTTAAAAACATATACAAAGGACAATGCATAAGAGCAGCTAGGATGTGCTCAACAAAAGATACAATGATGAGAGAAATAGATCTAATGGAAACTATGTTCTTAAATCGAGGGTACCCCAAACAAATCCTTAAGGGGATTAATAAATATATTATAGAAGAATGGGGTAACAAGTATAAACCAGTATTAGGAGATCATAATATTATAATTCAAAGAGAACATAGCTCATCAGAGCATGGTCCAAGGGTATGTGTATTGACTTATTCACCTGCAGTCAAATACATAGAAAAATGTTTAAAGGAGAGATGGAACCAATTTGTAGTAAATAGAGAATCCATGTCCAATTTAGGTATGGATATGAAAATAGTTTATAAGACAGGATTCAATATTAAGAATTTGTTGGAAAGGTCAAAAGGAACATTAGTAAGAGCCAATAAATATACAACAAAATGTGGACATTGTAATCAATGCCGATTCATTAAAGTGTGTAAAGGTACTAGGTTACATAATATAAATTCAACATATTTACCAAGTATTTCTGGCAACTGCAGCTCTACATATGTGATATATTTAGCTACCTGTGTAGCATGCAATGCATTCTACATAGGTAAGACAGAAAGATTGTTCAAAAGACGTATATATGAGCATCAGTATGCCATCAGTAAAAAAGACAGTAGAAATGCCTTATACCGACATGTTTAATACGAATGACAGTCACACATTTATGTTTTACATTATAGATAAGGCTGAACAAACACCATATGGAGGCAATATAAAAACCTTGCTGGGATTAAAAGAAAGTAGATGGCAGATTATTTTGGATGCAACAAATTTTCCAGGTATAAATGACAATATCAGTATCAAACCATTTTTAAATTTGAGAAAATAAGATGTGCATGGATTTTTATTACTAACTGTTACATTGGGCAATATTATTGTGAAACATATTCTATAGTTTCAACATATGGCCACATATATATATATATGTACAAGTCATTATATTTCATTTTTGTGCAGTATGTCAAGCAGCATATATATTTGCAGCAGCACTTTCAATTGATGTTTAGTATATGAATTTAGGACATTATGTAACATTATATCAGGTTTCATTACTAAAGGAGAGTAGTAGTATTTTAATATTTTAATATTTATATTTATATTTATATATACAATATTGTTTTATATAAGTGACAACAGCACTGCAGGAATATTTGTAATTATTTGTGTAATTATGTTTTTGGTGCCAAATTTGTGTCAGATGACTTCTATTCAAACAATTAGAGAACTTAGTAGTACGTTCTGAAGAAGTCTGGTCTCAGATGAAAGCGCTTAACGTACTGTCATATTTGTGTTTGGAATAAACTCAGTGTGTCCAAGCCGAGGATTCATCGTTTTTTATCATCCTACCTAAAGCTATTTGTTCACTGTTTTAAGTTGTTGCTAGCTGTTGGAGAGTTTTTCTAATCATATCAAACAACTGGCAAATGATAGTTATAGAAACTATAGGTTGTATAAAAAGATTTATAAAGTCTAGGAAATCAAACATAATGAAGTCATTGTTAGTTACATTAGACCCAAACTTGAGTATGGAATAACAATATGGAAACCCTATAGGAAAGCAAGCATGAATAAACTGGAAAGAGTACAGCAGAAATATACTAAGGGCATCCATGGATGAGAAAATCTAAGTTATTATGAAAGACTAAAATATCTGAACTTGTACAGTGTCTCTTACAGATATTTAAGAGGAGATCTAATTCAGGTATATAGGGCATTTATGGACAACTCCCTCTGGGAATGCCTGGGGTTATCAAAAAGTACTAGAGAATTGTCAGATAACCTATGTAGAAGATTCTATAGGAATGAGAAGTGCACTAATTGGTTCTCTGACAGAGTAGCTGATGCTTGGAACAGACTACCAAATTACATTAAAGCAAGTACTAGTTTAGATATTTTTAAGAACAGTCTGGACATTTATTATGGGAAGACGTGTTTTGGCATATTGGCAAGCTAAAAGGGCTTTAATGCCTGTGCTTGAAACATTTGTATGTATGTATGTATGTATGTATGTATGTATGTATGTATATATGTATGTATGTATATATATATATATATATATATATATATATATATATATATATATATATTTACACACACACATACACACACACACACACACCACACACACCACACACACACACACACACACACACACACACACACACACATACACACACACACACACACACATGTATATATATATATATATATATATATATATATATATATATATATATATATATATATATACATACATACATACATACATACATGAGTCTATATCACATCATTGAATCTCACTTCAGTGAATGGCTCTTATTTGGGGGGGTGACTGGGGGTGTGGGGATATAACCCCTTACCTTATGGTTTTGTTTATGGCCGCTAGGGTGGACTACCATCGGTTTGCCCTAAGAAACCTTTCACTGAAAAGTTCACTTGCTGATTAGTGGCTTTAATAATTAGTTGTTCGACGAAGAGATGTTCGCTGAAATGAAATTCAATGATGTGATATAGACCATATATAGACGAAAGAGAATAACTAGACCATACTATAGATAATTTGAAGAGACCAATGGAGAGGATAAAGCATTTAAGAGCTGCATCTGCCCATTAGTAATACAGGGCCCAGCCCTGTGGTAAAATTTCTGTTTCCCATCAATAGATCTAAGTTGCACTTCAATAATGGACAGGGATGAACTTTGCTTTATGTGGATGGAGAGTCTGTTCCTTAGTACTAGTATCTGCTGTGAAAGATACCTGTCCCTCCACACTGTTCTGGTGATGTAGTGGAAGAAGTTTAGATCCCTAGACAGAGTACTTCTGATGCCATTCGACTTGCTGATGTGCAGTAACTCTAATAGTAATAGGTTGGAGGATGCCTTGTATGCAAACACAGGTTACCTCTTACGAGTCAGTAGGATACTGAGTATAGTGACAGGGCTTTGAGTTGGTCCATGTAGGACTTTTTGTTTAAGCCTTGTATCCTTTTAGTATGATATCCCTTACTAAATAAGCAAATAAGCATTAAGGACTGTTTGCTGGACACTAGCAGTGGTAGCTACTGCCACATGAACATGCCTTCAAAATGGTGGTACTTTCATGAGAAGTAAAACTGTAGCCAGAGAACTATGCATAGAACATGAATTCCTGGTATCACTGCTTGTCACTGTCCATAAGCATGATGTGTACACTCATACAGGCCTCCTGCATGAGCCCACAAGTACTATGTATCAGACACTGCCTAAGCAGCTAACAGTACTTTTCGATGTATATGCATGTCAGCAAAATAAAGTGATTCACTGGCATTCATTTTAGTTGCCCTCATTTGTTTATGTACTGCACAAACTTATGTAAACCTCCAAAACTGCAGAACATGCTGACATTTTTGTATTGCATATCATGCACAAGTGTGTGTGTGTCTATATAAATAAATAAATGCAGTACCTCTCAGTTGTCCAGATTTTCACAGAATGTCCAGATTTTTGCTTATATTTTTGATCTGTTCCTAATAAAATTTATGTTTTTCTGGCAAATCACTGAGGATTGAAGTCATTACATGATACTAAATAATGACAGACATTTGAGTTTCAGACTTCACATCCTTCAAAAATACATACTAATGCAAAACCTGTTATTCTAGCAACTTTGTAAGTTTATAGGAACAATATTTAAAATCTGTCCTTATTTTTGGGCCATTGTCCTCCCATTATTTCTGGCATTGTCCAGATTTTCTTGCACTTAGAGGTTGAGAGGTATATGTATGTATGTATGTATGTGTATATATATATATATATATATATATATATATATATATATATATATATATATATATATATATATATATACAGATACACAAACACACACACACACATATATAAGATATATATATTATATATATATATATATATATATATATATATATATATATATATATGTGTGTGTGTGTGTGTGTGTGTGTGTGTGTGTGCAGGTCCTAATAGTGCGCCCATTTCCAGCAACATACACCCTATAGTTATAGCTTTTGTGTTCACACGTCTGTATGTCTGGAGGATGATGTGAATGACAGACAATGGATAATTTCAGCCCTGGTGAAAATGAACCCTACCAAAGTCACTCAGAACCTATGGGTGGTTCTTATTGGGGAGAAATGTGTCAACCAGTCTTTATGGGGCAGATGTGGAAGATACTAGTCTGTGACATCTTGGTGGAACTGCACAATGCTGAAATGTCATAAGCATGTCACAGACATGATGTGCTATACCAAGGCTAAAAACATGCTCCATAACAGCTAGAGGTCAAGCACTGGGGGTAGCAACCTCGTGGTGTCCTGCAGAGTGTCATGGTTTTCGGTGTCCTTCTTAGAGACAATGATACTGGGGGTCATCCCAAGAGGACTAGACACTGGACTGACCTCGACACAAATCAATGGATGAGACACCAGGTTAAACGTCTTTACAGCTCCATTGCACATACAAGATGTAGGCTAACCACTGCAAGCCCCACTTGTGTTTTAGCACAGGAACATCAGAAATTTGGCTACATCAGAATGGCAGTAGAGTTTATGTATGGAGTGCATGGTTCTTTCATGAACACCTAACATACATTCCACAAAGGCTTAGTGTAGCACAGGTAGTCATGACCTCTCAGGTGTGTCTTGCATATTTTCAGGGCAGAACACTTTTATGGTAATATCTTCAAAAGCTGGGACAGGATGACAATTTGATATTTGCACCCATGTCAAGGTTGCCTATGAGAAGCCATAAATACTGGAGTCACAGTCACATGATGCTGTGGTGCTGTCTGTCTCCAGCCCTGATGGATATCTATCTGTAGTACAGGGTGAAGGTTTAAGGAGGGGTGTCCTATGGTTGTGAACCGTACAGATGCTTTTCCTGCAGATGCAGGAGTAGCAGATAAATGTACTGTATATGATGGGTATAAACCTGCAATGATACATCCCAGTAAAGGTGCCCAGTGCCATCACATGACTCATTTGGCACTGAGGATCAATCAGTGGATATGCTGGATTACTTTTCAGGCACAGTTTGTTAGTAGCTAGTCCAACACTGAGCTAATTGTGTTACAATGTGTTCATAAGGATGAGGAAAATCCCACAGAAGCTGTATTGCCTCAGACACAGTCTACAATGAAAGAAGAAGGGGAGCCCAGCCTAGAAGAAGTAAGAAAAGCACTAAAGAAAATGAAGTCAGGGAAAGCAGCAGGCTCAGATGAGGTCACAACAGATATGATCAGGATGTCGGGGGAGTTAGGGGAGAAATGGCTCCAGAGGATACTCAGAGCAGTATGGAGAGAAAGGTGTATCCCAGATCACTGGAGGATATGCATTCTAGTACCAGTGTGCAAGAACTCAGGGGACATTCACAACTTTGGGTAATACATAGGTATCAAACTTCTGTCACACTGTGTGAAAGTCCTGGAAAGGGCGATTGATAAATAAATACACAGAGAACTAGAAAGTAAGATGGGAGATAAGCTGTTCAGATTCAGATCAGGATGCAGCACAACTGACCCAATGTTTGGAATGAGACAGATAGTTGAGAAGAAACTAGAGATGAGGAAAGAGTCCAACAGGGCATTTCTAGACTCAGAGAAAGCATATCACAAGGTGCCAGGGAAGCTGATATGAGCAGCCCGATAGTTCAAAGTCTCAGAAACACTGGTAGAATTAGTGAAGGCTATGTACAAGGACCCAATGACACACGTACAGTGCTCAGACTTATAATGGTGATTCCAGTGGTAGTGGGTGGGCATCAATATTCAGATCTAAGTCCACTGCTGTTCATACTGTTGATGGTCTACATTAGCTAATGGTCAAATGGAACAGATCAACAAAGCATTGTTTCCATTTTAGCCTCCATGTGGAGGATTACCAATGGCATCATCACTGCCTAGACCAACAGTACTCTCCATGGATGGGGTAAGGTGTGTATGCGTCTGGTGGAGCCATCATACAGTATACATTCCTCACCTGAATTAAGCTATGCAAAACAGTCTGCCATCTGTTATTATGAGTGGTAATGGCAACTAAGCAAGCCAACCCTGAAATACCCTGCACCTAACACATACTAAAATCATATACATACACACACACACACACACACACACACACACACACACACACACACACACGCACACACACACACACACACACACACACACACACACATGCACACACACACACACACACACACACACACACACACACACACACACACACACACACACACACACACACACACACACACACACACAGACACACACACACACACACACACACACACACACACACACACACACACACACGCACACACTCCAACTCTATTGTTGCATAGACATGAAGAAGGAATAAATCATTCTAAAAAAAATTATTATTGCCAGACCACTACTTAGAAACCCGAGCAGCAGAGATTTCCTATGGAAAACAGGTGGGGGAGTTCAGCTTTGCTAAGCTGTGATCATTGAGTTGTTTCCTCCTCTGAGTTCTTTCACACTGAGTGATATATTTAGATAACTACATGCTAAAAGGGACATTATACTCAATAATGTTCTGATGAGATATGAGTAAAGAGGGATTAGGACATCTTTGAATATAAAGGAGATGCTTTTGAAAATTAAATGAGCCAGACAGAAGGCTTTCCAAACAACTGTGAAGATGAGGTGGTCAAAAGATAAGGAATAATCAACAAGAGTACCTGAGTCCTGTGCCGCAGTGTCTGATTTGAAGGGGTTGTCACTTATATCATATGATGTGGCAATATTTTGTTCACCAAAATGAACTATACTACATTTTTTTCACATTTAATTTGAAATTATTGTCCTGCACCAATTGTTAACATAGTATAACCCATACTGTTTTCATTCAGTAGATCAAACAATAATATTCAATTTACAGCTGTCTGCAAAATTAGATAAGCATAGGCCAAGTGAATTGGCCTGAGAAACAGATGCCAAATAGGCGTGGGCCCAACACTGAGCCTTGTGGCACACCACTGGTAACCTTTTTGCTTTCAGAAGTGGCACTGCAACTCTAGCTTCATGTGTTCTGGCAGACAACCTGTTAGTTATCTACCATATAACATGAGGACTTATAGTCAGATTCGTAAGTCTGTAAATAATGCCTGCATAAAGGAATTGTTTCAAAGACTTTAGCCAAGTCCAGATATGATGCATATACTGAACATTATTAGCCAGTACTTCAGGAACTTTTTCCAAAGAAATTAACTAAGATAAAGAGGCAGGATCTGCCTTTAACACAACCAAGGTGTGAGGGTTCTGAGATGATAATGGGTCTATACAGAGCTGTACCTGGCTCACCAAGGCACCTGATGCAGTTCCTATAAGTTGAGGAGCAAAAAAAAAAAATCAGTTCCAGTCTCTGGCTGATGCTCCTAACCTCAGAAGCCAGCCAGATCCCATTAAAGAAAAGAGAGAGAGAGAGAGAGAGAGAGAGGCAGAGACTGCTACTGCTTTTAAAACATTTATAACATGTGTCTCCCTTCAACTTGTACCACACAATAAGTGCTTCAAAACTGCAGTCTTATCCACAAAAGCATTATCAAAATTCTTGTTTGTACTGGAATTCAGAAATGATGTACTGAATTGCTGATTGATCAGTACCTGCTAATCGCCCCCTATAACACTTTGTGCTCAAAGTAGTTGCCCCCTTTGTCTCACCCTAGCTACTCCACTGGGTCAATAGTTACAAGTTTTTGTGGTTGAGCCTCCCTTGTGTAATGGCATTACAATGGTTGTTTCCAGGGATCTGGAATGTAACCAGTGGAGAAGCTTAGATTAAAGAAGTATTTTATCAGGTCCCATGGAAGTTGTGTTTATAGCTTTTGAGGGACCGATGAGGAATTGTCCCATAGTAATTAAAGGGAGTGGCCAGGACTGTGGAATTTGTCAAAAAGATGTAACTATGGTTGGAGTAAAATTTGTCATCTAAGATCTTAGATATTTTGGGGGGGAGGTCAAAGTGGGCAGTATTATAGTGGACAATCTCTGAACATTCTTGGTTGTTCATTCTTAACTTCTTGACATAGTTAAAGAAAGATTTGCAATTATTTCTGTTTTCAGTGGTTACTTAGGTTCATAGGTTCATAGGTTCATACTAGGCTATCTGCCCGAGGGCATTTATAAGCCTAGCCCATAGTTTTGTGGCTTACGCCACCCATTTAGTTTGGAGAAACTATGCCCATTATTTTGCTGTGCCTCTGTCGAGCAGTGACACTGAGGTGGGGTGTATCTGCGATCTCCCATCCATTGGTCAAGATTCCTCTTTCAGTTCCATTTCAACTTTGAGCTCCTTAATGGCTTCCTTGAGCTCTTTACTAGTTTGCTTGTGTGTTCTTAAAAGTTTTGGTATATGCCTGTGTCTCTTATGTAAAAGGCTTTATGAACAACTGTGATTATTGGATGGCAGACTGTAGATGCCCTAAGGTATACACCAATGTAATTCTGGTTCATGGTTTTAATAACTGTGAAAACTGAGGCATGAATAACTAGACTTAAAAAG